>NW_026970076.1:510000-518959 GCF_028390025.1 Pseudophryne corroboree | reverse complement strand
GACTACAGATACTGATGCTCTAAACAAAGGAGAGAGAGAGAGAGAGAGAGAGAGAGAGTAAAGCACACGGGAAAGTGGGCAATTGGAACACCATAGAGAGAGGAGAGATAGAAATGCCTGAAAAAGTAAAGGGGGTTGGGTATGGCATCCGGCGCTCGGGATTCCAGAGGTCACATGATCCCCAATCCTAATACTAACCCTCTGGGGGGGTGGTGGATAGGGCTAACCCTCAGGGGGTGGCAGCTAGGGCAACCCCCCCCCCCCTCCTAGTTTCTTCCCTTACACCACCTCCCCTGGTCCGACTCCTAACCCTCCCTCCAATACTCACCTTCGGGATGTTGGCTGTCTGTGTGCCGGCACCAGTCTCCCAAGTGGTGTCAGGATTCCAACATCGGTCAAATGACCGCCGGTATACCGTCTGCCAGGATGGTAAATGTATCCTGAGGACAGGTAGTGAGTGTGGAGGGATAGGTGGTTCAGTAAAATGTAACGGCTCAAACTGCGATCATTCACTGATAAATTGATTTATAGCTCTCCCTTTTTAACCATTGCAATTATAAAAGCAATGTTTTTTAAACTTTTAAATAAAGCTTGTTAGCATCCCCAGCACACTGTATATGCTGGGAGATGTAGTTATCAATATGAAAACATTTAATTACTGTATGAACTCTAATCCCCCAACTGAAACCTGGATGGTGCTCCTGGCAAGTGACATCCTGGCCAAGGGGTAGATACGCCCCTGAGGGTCAGGGCCAGCAACAGAAATCTTGGGCCCCAGTACACTGATATCTCTGGGGCCCCCTTAAGCCCCCCTTAACTTGGCAGAGGGATCTTTAAAAAAAAAATGGAGCCTTTGACTCGGACCGTCAGTGAGGCCGGCAGGTGGTTTTCATACTGGGCTATCCAGCTCTTCGGTGGCGGTGGCAGGGACATTCAGAAAAGGGCCAGCACAGCAACATGCATAATAATGGCAATACAGTATGGACCACAGGGACTGGACAAAGTGATGGGGTAAAAGGAGGGGGGAGGGTTTAGTTGGCCTGTTGACACTGCAGCATACTTACGACTGCAAGGGATATAGGACTCTTGAGTTCACGGGCCAATTTCATGGCAGTCTCGGATAGGAGGGCATTGTGGATTCACCAAGGGAATGCTGATGCTGACTCCAAGAAGAAAGGGAGTCTCTTCCCTATGAAGGTGAAGCCTTGTTTGGCGACGGCCTAGTTAATTTGATCTCGGCAGCTCCCGCAGGTAAGTCAACCTTCTTGCCCTATGTTCCCTCTCAACGGATGAAGACGCATCATTATCTACCGCAGTCATTTTGGCCCAATAGATATGCAAGAAGTTAAGATTCCCCTTTCTTTGCAGGTAGAGGAAGGAGAAGGAAGAGGTCTGTAGCCTCTTCAAGATCGCAGGAGCAGAGATTGTCCTCTGCTTCTGCCAAATCCACTGCATGACGCTGGGGCTTTCTTGCAGGAGCCCACACCAGTGGGGGCACGTCTAAAACTCTTCAGTCAGTTCTGGATTCATTCGGACCTGGACTCTTGGGTTTTACAAATAGTGTCCCAAGGGTACAAACTGGGGTTTCAAGACGTTCCCCCTCACCGATTGTTCAAATTGGCCTTAGTCAGCAGGGAGAAGGTTTTTATTCAAGCCTCTTCGTGGTCCCGAAGCCGGACGGCTCAGTCAGACCAATCTAAAATCTGAAATCCCTCAATTTCTTCCTAAAGAAATTCAATTTCAAGATGGAATCTCTCAGGGTAGTGATCTCCAGTCCGGAGGAAAGAGATTTCATGGTTTTGGTAGACATAAAGGATGCCTACTTACATGTTCTCATTTAGCCACTGCATCAAGCTACCTAAGGTTTGCAATTCAGGATTGTCATTACCAATTTCAGACATTGCCGTTTGGTCTGTCCACGGCTCCGAGGATTTTCACCAGGGTGATGGCGGAAATGATGGTTCTCCTTCGCAAGCAAGGAGTCACAATTATCCCGTACTTGGATGATCTCCTGATAAAGGCGAGATCCAGGGACCAGTTGGTGCAAAACATTGCACTCTCCCTGACAGTTCTTCAACAACATGGTTGGCTCCTACACTTGCCAAAATCGCAGTTGGTCCCAATGACGCGGTAGTTGTTTTTGGGAGTCATACTGGACACAGAAGAGGTTTTCTTCCAGGGGAAAGGCTATGTAGATCCAGAGTCTGGTCAAACAAATTCTGAAACCAGCAAGAGTGTTAATCCATCAATGCATTCGGTTGCTGGGGAAGATGGTTGTGGCCTACGAGGCCATTCAGTTTGGCAGGTTCCATGCCAGAGTGTTCCAGTGGGACCTGTTGGACAAGTGGTCCGGATCCCACCTACACATGCACCGGAGGATAATCCTGTCTTCCAAGACCAGAATCTCACTCCATTGGTGGCTGCACAGTTCTCACCTCCTAGAGGGGCGATGGTTCGGGATCCAGCACTGGATCCTAGGGACCACAGATGCAACCCTCCGAGGCTGGGAAGCAGTCACACAGGGGGAAAACGTCCAAGGAAGATGGTCAAGTCAGGAAAGTTGTCTCCACATAAATGTTCTGGAGTTAATGGCCATTTAATAACTGCAGACACAGTACACACTAGGACGGGTGCCCAGCATCCTCTACAGACTAAGAGAAAAGGATTTACCGGTAGGTATTAAAATCCTAGTTTCTCTAACGTCCTAGAGGATGCTGGGGACTCCGTAAGGACCATGGGGATAGACGGGCTCCGCAGAGTTCATGATCTTCACTGAGGTAACGCACAGCACTGCAGCTGTGCGCCATTGCTCCCATACACCTCGCATACTCCGGTCACTGTAAGGGTGCAGGGCGCAGGGGGGGCACCCTGGGCAGCAATATAAACCTCTTTTTGGCAAAAATATAACATATATACAGCTGGGCACTGTATATATGTATGAGCCCCCGCCAATTTTACAGTTTAAGCGGGACAGAAGCCCGCCGCCGAGGGGGCGGGGCTTCTCCCTCAGCACTCACCAGCGCCATTTTTTCTCCACAGCACCGCTGAGAGGAAGCTCCCCGGACTCTCCCCTGCTTATACCACGGTAGAGAAGATGGTTGAAAAGAGGGGGGGGGGGGGCACAAAATTCGGCGCAAATTACATACAGCAGCGCTACTGGACAAACATTAAGTTACTGTGTTATTCCTGGGTTATATAGCGCTGGGGTGTGTGCTGGCATACTCTCTCTCTGTCTCTCCAAAGGGCCTTGTGGGGAAACTGTCTTCAGAAAAAGCATTCCCTGTGTGTGTGGTGTGTCGGTACACGTGTGTCGACATGTCTGAGGAAGAAGGCTATATTAGAGAGGAGCGGGAGCAAATGAATGTGGTGTCCTCACTGACACCTGATTGGATGGATATGTGGAATGCTTTAAATGCTAGTGTAAACTCATTGTACAAAAGATTAGACAAGGCTGAAGCTTTGGGACAGTCAGGGTCTCAACCCATGTCTGATCCTATGTTGCAGGGACTGTCAGGGTCTCATAAGCGCCCACTATCCCAGATTGTTGACACAGATACCGACATGGATTCTGACTCCAGTGTCGATTACGATGATGCAAAGTTACAGCCAAAATTGGCAAAATCCATTCGATATATGATTATGGCAATAAAAGATGTTTTGCACATCACAGAGGAACCCCCTGTCCCTGACAAGAGGGTACATATGTACAAGGGAAAGAAGCCTGAGGTAACCTTTGAGGGGGTCACACGAGCTGAACGAGTTATGTGAAAAAGCTTGGGAATCTCCAGATAAAAGACTGCAGATTTCCAAAAGGATTCTTATGGCGTATCCTTTTCCATCAACGGATAGGTTACGATGGAAATCCTCCCCTAGGATGGACAAAGCATTAACACGCACAGCTACAGTTGGAAAATCAAATGTTTACCTTATGTTCCCTCACAGCATAAGAAAGCTCCGCATTATCAAATGCAGTCCTTTCGGTCACAAAGAAACAAGAAAGTGCGAGGTGCGTCCTTTCTTGCCAGAGGTAGGGGCAGAGGAATAAAGCTGCACAACACAGCTAGTTCCCAGGAACAGAAGTCCTCCCCGGCCTCTACAAAATCTACCTCATGACGCTGGGGCTCCACTGGCAGAGTCCGGCCCATGTGATGTCATGCAGCTGCTCTGACCACACCTCCTGTTTCTCCGTTGCCGACCCCGTTTTGAAACCGTGCCCCCGCACCGCTCCATCTCCGACTTGGAAATGGAGTGTTGTTGACCCCCCTCCCCCCCCCCCCCTTCACCGATTCACCGGGGTGCCGCAGAAAATGCAGGCGGATGCGTATGCTCTTAGCAGTTTTTGCAGTTGGATTGCGATCCAACCTGAATCAGGCCCCATTACCTATCACAATGCACTGCGGGTAGTACAAAATGGGGTTAATATAGGAGAAAAAAACCCCAGAGCTGTGCTCCTTAACTGTCCCTGGTGGCTAGTGGAGCGGCTGCCCAGTAATCAGTGTCCACGCCAGTGCGCACACGGCCCGCCCCCATCAGCGGCCTCGTGATCCCGGAGGGTTGTGTGTGTGTGACTGACCTTAGGAAGAAACCGGAGCCTCCGCTGCAGTGACCCAGCAACCGGGGCACGGGAGTATACTGCGCCACTGGGAGTGATGGAGCTGCAGTAAAGAAGTCTATTAGACCTAGCCTGCTGCAGCCCTTGTAGATTCTTATAAAAAAAGTTCTTCTTTTCTTGCCAAAATTAATAGCTAAGAATAGGCTGCCTGAGGCAGACCCCTGTTAAGTGGCCTGCTACTGAAGGCACCAACTACAAACTGAGCTCCCTGTTCATGGAAGCGAGGTTATAGAGGAGCATCTTGGGAACAGTCAAAAGCTTTGAGCCTGTTGGTGCCTCAGATCAAGATCCTACTCTACACCCCAATGTGAATCCTTGTGGAGTCCAGTGTACACCACAGAAGAAATTAATGTGTCACACCCATTGGCAGTAACATTAGAATAGCTGCTGATGGGCACAATTGAGAAAGGAAGGGGGGAAAACATTTGAATCCAGCACATATATGTAATTTGAATATGTAATTTGTACCTTCCTACTTTAAAATGTAATGGATGAACCTCACCCTGTGAGAACTATCTTCATGATCAAGAGATCTCATATGCAAGATAAGTATGTGTTGGGATAGGGCTGTGGAGGGCGGCTGCTCGGGCACACCCCTGTCAAGTTAAGGAGATTCAACTGAGGCAGCACAAGGGAACTCTCATCTGGGGACAACAACTGCAGGGAGAACACATTTTCAGACGAATGTGGGAGGGCAGAAGGCTGCCTAATACTGAAGCACCCCCAAACAACAAACCAAATGCAACAACTAGTGCAAGTATTCCTGGGGGAAGGCCTGCAGCAGATGGATTTGCATATGGTGATGTCATCCAAGCAGTGGGCATAGTTGGCTGCAACCCTCGTCTGCATATGAAAAGAGAAAAGGGTCACGCAGGGCATGGCGGCCTTTGTGGGGTTGCGCTTGGATGACGCCTAAATCGCTTTATACACCCCCATCAGTGTGGGCTCATGTTGGCCATGCCCCAGCCCCTGAAGCATTCAAGCTGATTTCTTGCAGCAGCTGGACCCAGTAACAGCTCCAGAGTTGCTCTACAAGACAAGTAAAAGGGTGTGAGCCCTGCAGCACCACCTGTAGTTTGCATACACACATATATAGGACAGCATCTCTTATATGCCCCAGGGTCAATAAAATAGTATCCTTATCTATGGTATCCATCCCCTCAGATAAGGTAACCGTCCATGCCGCTACAGCACTACACACCCAGGCCGACGCAATTGCCGGTCTGAGTAAGGTACCTGAATGTGTATAAATGGACTTCAGGGTAATCTCCTGTTTGCGGTCAGCAGACTCTTTGAGGGTAGCCGTATACTGGGACGGGAGGGCTACCTTCTTGGATAAGCGTGTTAATGCTTTGTCCACCCTAGGGGAGGATTCCCATCGTAACCTATCCATTGATGGGAAAGGATACGCCATAAGAATCCTTTTGGAAATCTGCAGTCTTTTATCTGGAGATTCCCAAGCTTTTTCACATAACTCGTTCAGCTCGTGTGACCCCCTCAAAGGTTACCTCAGGCTTTTTTCCCTTGTACATATGTACCCTCTTGTCAGGGACAGGGGGTTCCTCTCTGATGTGCAAAACATCTTTTATTGCCATAATCATATATCGAATGGATTTTGCCAATTTTGGCTGTAACTTTGCATCATCGTAATCGACACTGGAGTCAGAATCCATGTCGGTGTCTGTGTCAACAATCTGGGATAGTGGGCGCTTATGAGACCCTGACAGTCCCTGCAACATAGGATCAGGCATGGGTTGAGACCCTGACTGTCCCAAAGCTTCAGCCTTGTCTAATCTTTTGTGCAATGAGTTTACACTAGCATTTAAAACATTCCACATATCCATCCAATCAGCTGTCGGTGGAGACACCACATTCATTTGCTCCTGCTCCTCTCTAATATAGCCTTCTTCCTCAGACATGTCGACACACGTGTACCGACACACCACAAACACAGGGAATGCTTTTTCTGAAGACAGTTTCCCCACAAGGCCCTTTGGAGAGACAGAGAGAGAGTATGCCAGCACACACCCCAGCGCTATATAACCCAGGAATTCACAGTAACTTAATGTTTGCCCAGTAGTACTGCTGTATGTAATTTGCGCCGAATTATGTGCTCCCCCCCTCTTTTCAACTCTCTTGTCTACTATGGTATAAGCAGGGGAGAGTCCGGGGAGCTTCCTCTCAGCGGTGCTGTGAAGAAAAAATGGCGCTGGTGAGTGCTGAGAGAGAAGCCCCGCACCCTCGGCGGTGGGCTTCTGTCCCGCTTAAACTGTAAAATTGGTGGGGGCTCATACATATATACAGTGCCCAGCTGTATATGTGTTATAGTTTTGCCAAAAAGAGGTTTATATTGCTGCCCAGGTGCCCCCCCCCCCCCCCCTGCGCCCTGCACCCTTACAGTGACTGGAGTGTGTGAGGTGTATGGGAGCAATGGCGCACAGCTGCAGTGCTGTGCGTTACTTCAGTGAAGATCATGAAGTCTTCTGCCACCTCTGAAGTCTTCTCTTCTTCTCATACTCACCCGGCTTCTATCTTCCGGCTCTGCAAGGGGGACGGAGGCGCGGCTCTGGGACGGACGGCGATGGTGAGATCCTGCGTACCAATCCCTCTGGAACTAATGGTGTCCAGTAGCCTAAGAAGCAGGACCTTGCAACTCGGAGAGTAGGGCTGCTTCTCTCCCCTCAGTCCCTCGATGAGGGAGTCTGTTGCCAGCAGTGCTCCCTGAAAATTAAAAACCTAACAAAATACTTTCTGTCAGAAAGCTCAGGAGAGCTCCTGAAAAGCACCCAGTCTCCACTGGGCACAGTATCAAACTGAGGTCTGGAGGAGGGGCATAGAGGGAGGAGCCAGTGTACACCCAGAACTAAAGTCTTTCTTAAAGTACCCATGTCTCCTGCGGAGCCTGTCTATCCCCATGGTCCTTACGGAGTCCCCAGCATCCTCTAGGACGTTAGAGAAAATAGGATTTTAATACCTACCGGTAAATCCTTTTCTCTTAGTCCGTAGAGGATGCTGGGCACCCGTCCCAGTGCGTACTGTGTCTGCAGTTATTAAATGGCCCTTAACTCCAGAATATTTATGTGGAGACAACTTTCCTGACTTGACCATCTTCCTTGGATGTTTTCCCCCTGTGTGACTGCTCCCCAGCCTCGGAGGGTTGCATCTGTGGTCCCTAGGATCCAGTCCTGGATCCCGAACCATCGCCCCTCTAGGAGGTGAGAACTGTGCAGCCACCAATGGAGTGAGATTCTGGTCTTGGAAGACAGGATTATCCTCCGGTGCATGTGTAGGTGGGATCCGGACCACTTGTCCAACAGGTCCCACTGGAACACTCTGGCATGGAACCTGCCAAACTGAATGGCCTCGTAGGCCGCAACCATCTTCCCCAGCAACAGAATGCGTTGATGGATTAACACTCTTGCTGGTTTTAGAATTTGTTTGACCAGACTCTGGATCTCCATAGCCTTTCCACTGGAAGAAAGCCTCTTCTGTGTCCAGTATGACTCCCAAAAACAACAACCGCGTCATTGGGACCAACTGCGATTTTGGCAAGTTTAGGTGCCAACCATGTTGTTGAAGAACTGTCAGGGAGAGTAGATGTTTTGCACCAACTGGTCCCTGGATCTCGCCTTTATCAGGAGATCATCCAAGTACTGGATAATTGTGACTCCTTGCTTGCGAAGGAGAACCATCATTTCCGCCATCACCCTGGTGAAAATCCTCGGAGCCGTGGACAGACCAAACGGCAACGTCTGAAATTGGTAATGACAATCCTGAATTGCAAACCTCAGGTAGCTTTATGCAGTGGCTAAACGGGAACATGTAATTAGGCATCCTTATGTCTACCAAAACCATGAAATCTCCTTCCTCCGGACTGGAGATCCCTACCCTGAGAGATTCCATCTTGAAATTGAATTTCTTTAGGTAGAAATTGAGGGATTTCAGATTTAAGATTGGTCTGACTGAGCCGTCCGGCATCGGGACCACGAAGAGGCTTGAATAAAAACCTTCTCCCTGCTGACTAAGGCCGATTTGAACAATCGGTGAGGGGGAACGTCTTGAAACCCCAGTTTGTACCCTTGTGACACTATTTGTAAAACCCACGAGTCCAGGTCTAAATTAATCCAGAACTGACTGAAGTGTTTTAGACGTGCCCCCACTGGTGCGGGCTCCTGCAAGAAAGCCCTAGCGTCATGCAGTGGATTTGGCAGAAGCAGAGGACGATCTCTGCTCCTGCGATCTTGAAGAGGCTACAGACCTCTTCCCTCTTTTCCTTCCTCTACCTGCAAAGAAAGGGGAATCTTAACTTCTTGCATATCTATTGGGCCAAAATGACTGCGTTAGACA